>NC_084629.1:19253894-19293894 GCF_033978795.1 Nerophis ophidion
GTTGGGTTGGGGGGGTGGGGTGTGTGTGTGTGGCGTATATTTTTGTGGATGTGTGTGTGTAAGCCCGTAGTGTGTCTCTGCTCCACGGCCTTGATATATTGTGCAGTCGCTAGTCCAAAGTCAACAACAGGTGTGTGTCCATTAGAGACAAGAATGGAGTTTGTTGTGTTTTTGCTGCACTGTCCTTCGGGAGAGTCTCGACGCCAGGGAAACAATCCAAGTAAGAAGGTTTTTTATGCGGGTGAAAATAAAATTTGCTGTTCACTCTAAATTGTCTATGACTGGTCCTCAAAAACTGCGGGGTAGACAGTCCGATGTTATCCACTGTTCTTCCCGCATCCTCCCCGCAGCTTTGGGGTACTTTGAAGACTGCCAGCAACTTCCATTTTTTCGACAAACCAGAGCAACGCTTGCTCCAATCAGCAGATGTCCTGTTGTCATAAATCCGAATAGGTAGATATCTTCACGTCCTCGACAGAAAAGGCTCGCCAGGCACGCGGCATTCCTTCTTCTCCCAAGAGTCTGTTGTGTGTCCGGCAACAACCGCTTCGTCACGACAGCAGGTTTCCCCACACCCAAGATCTTGTCAATTTTGTTCAATCAATCAATCAATGTTTACTTATATAGCCCTAAATCACTAGTGTCTCAAAGGGCTGCACAAACCACTACGACAACCTCGGTAGGCCCACATAAGGGCAAGGAAAACTCACACCCAGTGGGACATCGGTGACAATAATGACCCAGTGGGACGTCGGTGACAATGATGACTATGAGAACCTTGGAGAGGAGGAAAGCAATGGATGTCGAGCGGGTCTAACATGATACTGTGAAAGTTCAATCCATAATGGATCCAACACAGTCGCGAGAGTCCAGTCCAAAGCGGATCCAACACAGCAGCGAGAGTCCCGTTCATAGCGGAGCCAGCAGGAAACCATCCCAAGCGGAGGGGGATCAGCAGCGCAGTGATGTCCCCAGCCGATACACAGGCAAGCAGTACATGGCCACCGGAATGGACCGGACCCCCTCCACAAGGGAGAGTGGGACATAGAAGAAAAAGAAAAGAAACGGCAGATCAACTGGTCTAAAAAGGGAGTCTATTTAAAGGCTAGAGTATACAAATGAGTTTTAAGGTGAGACTTAAATGCTTCTACTGAGGTGGCATCTCGAACTGTTACCGGGAGGGCATTCCAGAGTACTGGAACCCGAACGGAAAACGCTCTATAGCCCGCAGACTTTTTTTGGGCTTTGGGAATCACTAATAAGCCGGAGTCCTTTGAACGCAGATTTCTTGCCGGGACATATGCTACAATACAATCGGCAAGATAGGATGGAGCTAGACCGTGTAGTATTTTATACGTAAGTAGTAAAACCTTAAAGTCACATCTTAAGTGCACAGGAAGCCAGTGCAGGTGAGCCAGTACAGGCGTAATGTGATCAAACTTTCTTGTTCTTGTCAAAAGTCTAGCAGCCACATTTTGTACCAACTGTAATCTTTTAATGCAAGACATGGGGAGACCCGAAAATAATACGTTACAGTAATCGAGACGAGACGTAACAAACGCATGGATAATGATCTCAGCGTCTTTAGTGGACAGAATGGAGCGAATTTTAGCGATATTGCGGAGATGAAAGAAGGCCGTTTTAGTAACGCTTTTAATGTGTGCCTCAAAGGAGAGAGTTGGGTCGAAGATAATACCCAGATTCTTTACCGTGTCGCCTTGTTTAATTGTTTGGTTGTCAAATGTTAGAGTTGTATTATTAAATAGAGTTCGGTGTCTAGCAGGACCGATAATCAGCATTTCCGTTTTTTTGGCGTTGAGTTGCAAAAAGTTAGCGGACATCCATTGTTTAATTTCATTAAGACACGCCTCCAGCTGACTACAATCCGGCGTGTTGGTCAGCTTTAGGGGCATGTAGAGTTGGGTGTCATCAGCATAACAGTGAAAGCTAACACCGTATTTGCGTATGATGTCACCTAGCGGCAGCATGTAGATGCTGAAGAGTGCAGGGCCAAGGACCGAACCCTGGGGAACTCCACACGTTACCTTAACGTAGTCCGAGGTCACATTGTTATGGGAGACACACTGCATCCTATCAGTAAGATAAGAGTTAAACCAAGACAGGGCTAAGTCTGACATACCAATTCGTGTTTTGATACGTTCTAATAAAATATTATGATCGACGGTATCGAAAGCAGCGCTAAGATCGAGGAGCAGCAACATAGATGACGCATCAGAATCCATCGTTAGCAATAGATCATTAGTCATTTTTGCGAGGGCTGTCTCCGTGGAGTGATTTGCCCTGAAACCGGATTGAAAGGTTTCACATAGATTGTTAGACGCTAAGTGTTCATTTAACTGCTCCGCAACAATTTTTTCGAGGATATTTGAAATAAAGGGAAGGTGAGACACCGGTCGGTAGTTTACCATGAGGTCAGAATCGACGTTAGGTCTTTTAAGAAGAGGATGAATAACTGCTTTTTTGAATGCTAGGGGAACAGTGGAAGAGGAAAGTGATAAGTTTATAATATTTAGTACTGATGGACCTAATAATACAAAGAGCTCCTTGATCAGTTTCCCAGGAAGAGGGTCAAGTAAGCATGTTGTTTGTTTTATTCCATTTACACGTTGTAACAATTCCTCTAATGTTATTTCCTCAGAACGAGAGAAACTATTTTGGATTGCAGTATCCGCCGTATATACCATCGTGTCAGTGTTAATAGAACCCCGTTGTAGCTGGGACGCATTGTCTTTAATCTCCTTTCTAATGACTTCAATTTTCTTACTAAAGAATTACATAAAGTCATCAGCTGAGTGGGTTGAGCTACTGGAAGGGGTCCCTTGTTGGGTTAGCGATGCTACCGTACTAAACAAAAATTTAGGATCGTTTTTATTACGGTGGATGAGATTTGAGTAATATTTAGCTTTAGCAAAGGTAAGCATGCGTTTATAAGTTATTAAACCATCACTCCATGCTTGATGGTGCACCTCAAGTTTAGTCGTGCGCCATTTGCGTTCCAGCTTTCTACATAATAATTTCTGAGCTCTAGTTTCTTCTTTAAACCACGGGGTGCGCTTTTTTGAAGCCTTTTTTAACTTTAGCGGTGCTATGTTATCAATGGTTTCGCGCAGGGCGTCGTTAAAGTTGTTAGTGAGGTTATCAATAGAGCCCACATATTTTGGGAATGGTGCCATTACCGAGGGCAGTAGGTCAGCAAGAGTTGTCGTTGTGGCCGTATTAATGTTGCGGCTGCTATAGCAGTTATTATTATTATTAGTTTGACGAACATGCGTCTGAACCTCGAATTTTATAAGGTAATGATCGGACAATACTTTAGTATACGGGAGTATCGTAACTTTGGAAACGGTGATACCCCTGGCAAGCACTAGGTCTATCGTATTACCGTTGCGATGCGTGGGTTCATTTATTATTTGTGTGAGACCACAGCTATCAATTATAGTCTGGAGCGCTACGCACGGTGGGTCCGATGGGGTATTCATATGGATATTAAAGTCCCCCATTATGATTATATTATCGGCGTGTGTCACTAGATCAGCAACGAACTCTGAGAATTCATTGATAAAGTCCGAATAGGGCCCTGGGGGGCGGTAGATAACAGCCAGGTGTAGAGGCAGCGGTGTGACAGACCTCATAGTAAGGACCTCAAACGATTTATATTTATTATTTATGTTAGGACTAAGGTTAAAGTTTTCGTTGTATATTAGTGCGACCCCCCCACCCCTTTTAAGCGGACGGGCAATATGCGCATGTGTAAAGTTAGGAGGACATGCCTCATTTAGCGCAAAAAAGTCGTTTGGTTTAAGCCAGGTTTCGCTGAGACCGATGACGTTAAGATTGTTGTCTCTGATAATATCATTAACTAACAACGTTTTGGGAGACAATGATCTTATGTTTAAAAAACCTATATTATAGGTAGTGGGCTGTTTTAGGGAGTTTTTGATCAAATTATCCGTAGTAGCTATATTAATAATGTTGTGTTTATTATGCCCAGTGCATTTAGTATAATTACGACCATATCTAGGAATTGATACGACGGGAATTTTCCGATTGTTTGATTGTTGCTTTGATAAACTGCACGCATCATGGTTAGCCACCTCAGTAACGGGGATTTTCCGATTGTATGTTTGTTGCTTTGATAAACTGCACGCATCATAGTTAGCCACCTCGGTAAAACACATGTCCAACTCTGAAACACTCAAAGCAGAAAAAACTTGTTCTAATTTAACTGACTCCTTACCCAGACCAGTAGTCTCGCATCTTCCATTTAAATCTGGCTGCAGGATGGAGGGAAGTGGTGTCCTGTGGGGATTAGCCATCTGCTTTGTTTTTAGCCCCGCTCGGCATCCGCGTTTCCGATCACACCGCTGGCGTCTGCTCCGTAGACGGTCCCCGCTGCTACTATACTCCCCTGCTTCACAGGCCGCTGGATGTAGCCGTCGACGTATTCCCATGCTAGTTAGCACGTTTAGCACGCACGCGTCTATCGGTCCAAAACGGCCTGATAGGTCCACATCCAGAAGTGTCTGGCGGTCGTACGTGATCACGGAGTGACCACGATGTGAGCCAGCCATGAAGTTTGTAGAATTGTCCGGTATTTCTGCCAAATGTTTCATCTTTAGCAGGAGCTCCGCGAGGACGCAGCCCGTCCGGGCGCCGCCATCTTGGATATCTTGTTGAGGCCTGTTAAATAGTTAAATGTTTAGATTTGGAGAGCAGTGCAAAAAGAGGTAACAAGAAAGTTAAGACAAGACAAAGAAGCAAGCAGGAGAGATAAGGGAGAGGAAAGGGGAGCGTCCACCCTCGATGAGTGCCAGAGAGAGAAAAAAAGGTATATATACAGTATATGTGTATATGTATGTATACATATGTGTATATGTATGTATACGTGTGTGTGTGTGTGTGTGTTAGTATATATATATATATATATATATATATATATATATATATATATATATATATATATATATGTATATTAACATATAAATGTCACCTTTCGGCCCCCTGGCCAAAGTTTTTTAGCCCAATGCGGCCCCCAAGTCAAACAGTTTGGACACCCCTGGTCTAGGCCCAGCTCCAGAATCACTGCAAGCTTTATGCATCATCGTTGCTCTCCATTGTTGCATAAATCTGATTAGTCAAAAGTGTAGAGACACCGTCTCATTCAACAGCAACTTTTGACTGCTATGTTTTTGACTGTTGACTCTGATGCTCAAACTAGAGCAAGCGTTGTGAGGCGTGACTCAACCTGACCACCAAAAACAAAAACGCTCTCGGCGTCTGTCATGGCGCAAAATACCACAGCCGCGCCCTAATCCATCCCACCCCGTGGCAATGGCTAGTAACGTTCACCGGAAACCCGACTCTCGCTTTTAGCTGCGAAAAAGGCTTAAGATTTAAGGAGAGGTGTGGGAAGTCCTCACAGCTGTGTTCTGCCTTCCAGCAGGAGATAATGATCACTTTTACTCACGACTGATTCTTTGCTCCCCCGGCAAATTTCGGCTTTAAACAAAATAGCAAAGACTGGAAACCGAAAGAACATGAGTTTGTTTTCATCTTGGAGCCTAAAAACGCAAATATTTGACAATAAATTACAAAAGCCCTTACTGATTTCTGAAAACAGGAAGTGTTCCGTACACGCCTGTCCAAGTACTTTATTGCCCAAACAAAGATGGCTTTTCACATTGTAATTTTCGTGTTTATGTCTCTATTAGGTGTGTCTTGATACAACTTTGTCACTTCCAACACCATACAGATATTGGAGCACTTGAGTATTGGCCGTTAACGATACGGATCCAATACGATATGACCAGGAATATCCGATTCTTATTTATCTTGATTTTGAATGGATTCAGAATTTTCAGAAATCGTTAAAATAAATGACAGGGACACGGACAAGGACAAGATATTTAATGTTCGAACTGAAAAACTTTTTTTTTTGTGTACAAATAATCATTAACTTAAAATTTAATGGCAAAAAAGTTGGCACAGGGGCATTTTTACTCCTGTTACATGGCCTTTCCTTTTAACAACTCTCTGTAAACATTTGGAAACTGCAGAGACCAATTTCTGAAGCTTTTCAGGTGGAATTCTTTCCCATTCTTGCTTGATGTACAGCTTAAGTTGTTCAACAGTCCGGGGTCTCTGTGGTGGTATTTTAGGCTTCAAATTGCACAACAAATTTTCAATAGGAGGCTGTGTGTGCGTGCGTGCATGCGTGCGTGCGTGCGTGCGCGCGCGTATATAGGTACATATATGTACATACAGTATAAATATGTATGTATTAGGGGTGTGGGAAAAAATCGATTCGAATACGAATCGCAATTCTCACGTTGTGTGATTCAGAATCGATTCTCTCTTTTTTTTTTTTTATCAACACAACAAAACAATACACAGCAATACTATAACAATGCAATCCAATTCCAAAACCAAACCTGACCCAGCAACACTCAGAATATCAATAAACAGAGCAATTGCGAGGAGACACAAACACGACACAGAACAAACCAAAAGTAGTGAAACTAAAATTAATATTATTAACAACAGTATCAAAATTAGTTATAATTTCAGCATAGCAGTGGTTAAAAATCCCTCATTGACATTATCATTAGACATTTATAAAAATTTAAAAAAAGAACAATAATGTCACAGTGACTTACACTTGCATCGCATCTTATAAGCTTGACAACACACTGTGTCCAATGTTTTCACAAAGATAAAATAAGTCGTATTTTTGGTTCGTTTGATAGTTAAAACAAATTTTGATAAAACATTGTCCTTCACAATTATAAAAGCTTTTTTTTTCTTATCTACTACTCTGCTAGCATGTCAGCAGACGGGTAGATCCTGCTGAAATCCTATGTATTAAATGAATACAGAATCGTTTTGAATCGGAAAAATATAGTTTTTGAATCGAGAATCCCGTTGAATCGAAAAAATCGATATATAATTGAATCAGGACCCCAAGAATAGATATCGAATTGTGGGACACCCAAAGATTCGCAGCCCTAATATGTATGTGTGTATGTATGTATATATATATATACTGTGTATATATATATATATATATATATATATATATATATATATATATATATATATATACTGTATTTATATATATATATATATATATATATATACTGTATTTATATATATATATACAGTATATGAGTATATGTATGTATATGTATATATGTGTATATATATATGTATATTAATGGGTATGTATATCTATGTATATGTGTATATATATGTATATGTGTATATATGTATATCTATGTATATGTGTATATATGTACATATATATGTGTGTATATATATATACACATATATATGTGTATATATATGCACATATATATATATTTCCATATATATATATATATATATATGTGTATATATGTATTTGAGTGTGTGTGTATATATGTATGTATATGTATATATATGTATACATACATATATATATATATATATGTATATATCCATCCATCCATCCCTTTTCTACCGCTTGTCCCTTTCGGGATCGCGGGGGGGTCGCTGTATGTATATACGTATATATGTGTACGTATATATATGTGTATGTGGCCTCCGACCGGTAGGAGGCTACAGGGAAGACCCAGGACACATTGGGAAGACTATGTCTCCTGGCTGGCCTGGGAACGCCTCAGGGTCCCCCAGGAAGCGCTGGACGCAGTGGCTGGGGAGAGGGAACTCTGGGTTTCCCTGCTTAGGCTGCTGCCCCCGCGACCCGACCTCGGATAAGCGGAAGAAGATGGATGGATGAATGGAAAAAAATATCGACGTAGTCTTTGTAGTATCGACTATGAACGGCTCTTGTACTTAGTTTCATTGCAGTCGATGTCTTTGTAGATCCCCCATTTGTTTACATAATATGTAATATGCAATAATAATAATTGCCACGTGTCTATTTTGACAAATGTGTTGTTTTACACTGCAATATTGTTCAATTATTATTACGTATGTCTATTTTATGTGCTATTGTGTGCTGAGCTGTTGTGTAGCTGCTATCTCCGAGTAGCCTATAGCCTACCATGTTTACCTTTTGTAAAAGATTTGACTAAAATAGAAGAAAAGAGCAGCTTTGTTGTTAACTGGCTATGCACAAGTCAACACGCTGCAGGATTGCTTGTATCGCACCTGATATCACACATTTCCCATCCAACATTATCATTTCACACTTGTTTTATTGCTGATTTTAGAAGAATATTGCTTGCGATCGGGACACCCCTTGTTTTGATGCAATGTTTCTGCCGCAGCAAAGTTAACATTCATCCATGTTCAAGTTTAAAAGTCGCTTGAGTCCCTTCTTGTAATTCTAAGGCCCTCTGCTGTTGTCTAAGCGACGAATAAAAAAGCACTGATACTGTTTTCATGTTTCCGTAATGACTGCTCTGTCAGTGACTCCATTGGCTGTCAACTTGCTGTTCCCTGCAGTTGAACCCCAACGTGATCCCTCTGCTAATTTAGTTGCGCAAGAAAGTTTCATTTCTCCTCGCCGCCACCCAGTGATTATTTTCTCATCGCCAACAACGCACCGCACGTGACATGTCTCGGCCTGCGCGTCTCTACGGTCCCCGTTCTTAAGCCGGTTTGTAATGCACTTTATAAGCAGTAATATTTATAGAATAGCGCTGAGTCTAAGAGAAGATTCACGCCTGACAGTCCCAACTTGGCAGGGTTGGACCTTGGCTCTGGCTTTAAGCGTCCTGCTGGGGACACAAATACATTGACGGAGTCTAAAACTCCATCAATTGCAACCTTTTAGATCTGCACCTCCAGAGAGCGAGGTTTGTTTTTTTGCAAGGCTGGATGAGGAGATTCCATGTAGAAACAAAACTCAACTGTACCAATTTTCTCTACTTTTATGTGTATTCATGTGGTCATTTACCTTCATTTGTTGAATAAAACTAGATTTGAACATTTAAAAGTGAGATGATAAATGTGCTGTCCAGTTGTTACATCTTGATTCTCTCCACTTCTGAGTCTCATTTGCAAGTATTATATTTGCTACTTCACATGCAGTTGCAATTCCAAGACACTAGATGGCAGTAAGCCACAGATATATACGTTGTGAATAGAATAGAATAGATGGAATAGAAAGTACTTTATTGATCCCTGGGGGAAATTCAGCACCACTGTTCGCTCACAATAAACAATAATAAATAATATATAACATATATTATATATGTAATATATAATATATGAATTGTATAAATATATTCTACATTTAAGTGCAGTCAAGAGGAAACATATGCAAGTGAAGTGAAGTGAGTTATTTAACCAGAAAGATTCTGTAAATGTTAATTTACATACCTTTATTGTTTCCAAACGGTGTCTGTAACACGGCAGTTAAACGGCTGATCAAACAAAATAGAAGTCATTGTCATGGACCCACTGGCTGCGCAAGCTTGCTCCCCAATCAGCTAAATAGACTCAATAACTCCACGGTGGCGTTTTAGTGAATTTACTAAGGAATTTGTGAAACTGAAACAATACAAAAAGAATGCCATTGTAAGTTAATAATGACGTATTAGCTAATGCCAACAATGCTAGCTTCATTACTATACGATAGGACGTACAAATATGCATGAAAACATTCCTTCAGACATCACACATGGGATGCTTTAATAAGTATGAATTGTTTTAGTTATAAAACTTACAAAAGTTGCTTAAAGTGATGAATAAAGAATCAATACAAGTAAAAATGCACTGGACTTTTGAAAGCACCAAATAGAAGGACACTGCAGCAACTGCAGTGAGCGAACTTTTGCTTAAGATGGCACCATAGCACAAACAATAACACACCTTTTCAATGTATTTGTTTGTTTGTTTGTTTTTAACTATTCGCATCCATGACTCTTGGCTATATTATACACCACTCTAGCACCAAACCCCCCCCCCCCCCCCCCCATCTCCGTGCGTCGGTTGAGGTGGGCGGGGTCCCGGGCGTGTGTATAATATAGCCAAGAGTCATGGATGGATGGCATTGTGGGTAATTCTTATGTTGCATTTATAATGTGTTACAGAGCCGATGTTCTCCAGAAATGTGTTTGGTGTGGGTTCACAGAGTGTGGCACATATTAGTAAGAGTGTTAAAGTTGTTTATATCACAACCATCAGTGTAAAAGGTATGGCTGTTGATCAAGTATGCATTGCAATCTCGTATGAGAAGCAGCGATATGCATGCGTCCGGCCGGCACGCAGATAGCGTCGCGTAAAGGCGGTCGCGATGACATGTTGTAGAGCAGTGGTCACCAACCACCGGGCCGTGGCCGCAGAATAATTTTTTATTAAATATATTTTTTTATCACACTCAATTTTTTACTGCATGCCATTGGTAAGCGCAGGGGTGAGAAGAGGTTTTAAAATTATTAGCACCTGCTTACTTTTACCGCATGCCTTTAAGCGCAGGAGTGAGAAGAGGTTTTAAATTAATTAGCGCCCCGGCGGCTATTCAAGGAAATACGGTAGTTGGTTTTTGGCATCTTATTTGTCAAGCCTCCATACTCCTTTTTATACACTTTACAAAAAATACATTGACGGCAAACTCCGTAGCATGCTAGCGTGTGTGTGCTAGCTTTCTGAGACTCTTATTTTGTTAGCGAAGGCAGGCCGAAGCAGCACTTTTATTGTGAAGACAGGAACTGTGCGGTCGGTCTTTAGAGTTTTGACGGCAGGTATGGCGTGAGAGTCTGTTGAAATAAACGGTGTTTCTCGCCTTCCTGTTTGTATTTTTTTACCTAATAATGATCTGGCGACAGCCAGTGCCATCTCACAAGACCCTCGAGTGCTGAGAACGTCAATCAAGTGAAAAAAGTGACGTCTTGGTGAAGATTGATGTTCGCTAATTGTTAGGTCTATTTTTTCATGCCTGGCTGGTGATCGAATGACACACCCTCCACGATCGACCGGTAGCTTGACATCGACGTAATGGGCACCCCTGGTTTATATTTTCCTTTCAGTTTATTGTGCTTCCTACTATAGTATGAATTTATCAAGTGTCTTCATGTCTCCATTAGAGATTGACCGATTATCGACGCCGATAACCGCTGATAATTGTCTTTTTTTTTTTATCGGTCGGCCTCTTTTTTATCGGTATTGATTCTTTTCTTTTTTTTTTACACAAGCACACAGAGACGGATGCACATGAAGACGACGAATAAAGATTTTTCTGCCAAAAATCCAAACTTTATGTAAATATATTGACAATTAGGAGACTTGCCGTAAATTCCGGACTATCGGACACTACTTTTTCCCTACACTTTAAACCCTGCGTCAAGTAAAACGGTGCGGCTAATATATGGGTTTTTCTTCGCTGACGGCCATTAAGCAAACAGTTTTCATGAGACACAAACAAAGACACTTAAATGGTGTTTTGTTTGTGCTATGGCACCATCTTTTTGACAAGTTTGCTCCCTGCTGCTGGTTGAATTCCTACAAGTGTTTCCTGCTGTCTAAAGCGTTGAAAAGAAAGTAGAAGGGCCGTTCCGTCTTTTAGCCGTCCACAATGTTTCTATTGGTATGGATTCTTCACTCATCACTCCAAACAACGTTTGTAAGTTTTACAATATAACTACAACAATTTTTACTTACTAAACTGTCCCATGTGTGAAACTTAAACTCAAATTTCACAAGGCTCTTTTTTATTTTATTTTATTTCTTTAACCCCCAACACCAAAAAGTTTATTAAAAGACGGTGCGGCCAATTTCTGGATTTTTCTTTGCTGACAGAAAAAATTAAAAACCAGCAAATACAAAAAGTGTTTTATTGTTTGTGCTATGGCGCTATCTTTTGGACCGGTTCACTCACTGGATGTGCTGCAGTGTCTTTCTATACAGTGCTTCAAAACCAGAAGTAGAATTGCCGTTCAGTCATCTAGCCGTCCGTAACCTTTCTACTCGTATAGATTCTTCATTCATCACGCCAAACACTGTTTTAAAGTTTTACAATATCCATCCATTTTCTACCGCTTGTCCCTTTTGGGGTCGCAGGGGTCGCTGGAGCCTATCTCAGCTGCATTCGGGCAGTAGGCGGGGTACACAATATAACTAAAATATTTCTTACTTACTAAACGGTCCCATGTGTGATGTCTGTAGGAGTGTTTTCATGCATATTTGTACATGCTATCGTAATGTAATGAAGCCAGCATTGTTAGCATTAGCTAATATACCATTGTTAACGTACAATGCCATTCTTTTTTAATTGTTTCACAAATTCCTCTGTAAAGTCACCAAAACATCACCATCGAGTTATTGAGTCTGTTTAGCTGATTGGACAACTAGCTTGCGCAGCTAGTGGGGCCATGACGATTACTTCTGTTTTGTTTGATCGGCCGTTTTACTGCCGAGTCACAGAAACCGTTTGGAAACAATCAAGGTATCTGAATAAACATTTACAGAATATTTCTGTATAAATACCTCATTTCACAACGTATGTATCTACGATTTATAGTCCGATGCAGATAATATACGGGAAACAATCTCTAAAATTTGGTGAGTGTGGCTTATACACCGTTGCGCTCTACAGTTGGGAAAATACAGTAAGTAAAGAAGAGCAGGCAGCCGCTCACACGTTCCCATACTGTCTGTAACATCCAGGAAGAAATGTCTGCCAGATTAAAAATGTCTTAACCATAATCTACATGAAGAAGACAAATGTTTTTATTGAAATGTTGGCAATATTTCAGGGTCCCTAACAAGGAAACCTTACAATGAATGAAATCCATAAACTACTATAAAATTGTCTAAACTTAAGTAGACAGCAATGTTGGGAAGTGTCTTATCTTTACACATTTTCAGGAGATTTGCCATATTTTGAAAAGCAAATGTTGATGTTCTTCTTAGACATGCGTAATAAAGGTGTTTGTTTTGCTGCTAAATTAAACACAATATTAGCACTGCTACTTGTCTCCCATTTTGTTAAAAAAAAAAAAAGTTTGTCCAGCTGATACTATTTATGTTGAAATAAATTTTACTGCACATCAACATTGGTTCAAAATATCAATAATCGGCCTTATATAATAATCGGTATTGGTTTCGACCCTAAAAAAAACATATTGTCAATCTCTAGTCTCCATGACTTATTTTAGGTTTCTTGACCTCGTGTGAGACCACAAAGTGACTAAATCCTGCCTGCTTTTTTATTGCATGTTTTATTTGTGTTGGAGAGGCAGCCATCCTCCCCATGTCTGTAAGTCTTCGCCATGAAGTGCAGCGGTTTGGGCGATAGCGTCACTTATTGGAGTCCGCGGGGACAGGCTGCACGCCACAAAGCGTTGGTCTTGTCCAGCTTCCTCTGAGAGTAAGACAATCCCTCTTCTTAGGAGTGGAAGTCAGACTTAAGACAACACACAAAGTGACTGCAGAAAGCCACAAAATGGCCAAGAGCCGTCAATTTGGTTAGCAACTGACTTCAAGTGTTCTACAATAAGCATGCATCCATTCTGCTTTACACTTGGTGTGCTCTCACCACTAACACAAATCTTTGATTTAACCGATTGTATTCAAAACTCGGTGTAGTTGTGCAGCTTTGGCCAAAATGAAAACAATGATTGTTTATTACGATTAGAGAAAAGCTTGGATTTATAATATAATTCTTTGATTAATCGTTAATGAGTTAATAAAATGTATCAAATATTGACCCCATAACAGATGGTAAAACAAGTTAAGCATAAAATACTTGAAAAGAAATTGAAAGGTAAGTAGAAGGTAAAATAAGGTAATATAATATAATTAAAGGTAAAACAAGATACAAGAAGGTGAAACAAGATAAAGGACAGTGAAATAAGGAAAATAAAAGTTAAATGGACTAAACGACTCAAAAGTAGGTAAATAATAGGTAAAATAAGGAATATAGAAGGTAAAATAAATTAGAAGGTAAAAGTAGTAAATAGAAGTTAACATGAGGTAAACAGTAGGTAAAATAAGAAATATGTAAGGTAAAACAAGATAAATAGTAGGTAAAACTAGTAAATATAAGGTAGAAGAATGTAAAAGAATGAATATAGAAGATAAATGTAAGGTAAATGTAAAAACCACGTTTCCATATGAGTTGGGAAATTTTGTTAGATGTAAATATAAACGGAATACACTGATTTGCAAATCCTTTTCAGCCCATATTCAAATGAATGCACTACAAAGACAATATATTTGATGTTCAAACTCATGCACTTTTTTTTTTTTTCTGCAAATACTAATTCACTAAGAATTTCATGGCTGCAACTCGTGCCAAAGTAGTTAGGAAAGGTCATGTTCACCACTGTGTTACATCACCTTTTCTTTTAACAACACTCAATAAACGTTTAGGAACTGAGGAAACTAATTGTTAAAGCTTTGAAAGTGGAATTCTTTCTCTTTCTTGTTTTATGTAGAGCTTCAGTCGTTCAACAGTCCAGGTTCTCCACTGTCGTATTTTACGCTTCATAATACACAGCACATTTTCGATGGGAGACAGGTCTGGATTGCAGGCGGGCCAGGAAAGTACCTGCACTCTTCTTTTACGAAGCTACGCTGTTGTAACACGTCCTGAATGTGGCTTGGCATTGTCTTACTGAAATAAGCAGGGGCATTCATGAAAAAGACGGCGCTTAGATGGCAACATATGTTGTTCCAAAACCTGTATGTACCTTTCAGCATTAATGGTGCCTTCACAGATGAGTAAGTTACCCATGCCTTGGGCACTAATGCACCCTCATACCATCACAGATGCTGGCTCGATAACAGTCTGGATGGTTCGCCTCCCCTTGGGTCTGGATGATTAATCATAGATAACAATTAACCAATGATTAATCAAAAATAATCATTAGCCAATTATTAATCAGAAACAATCATTAACTAATGATTAATCATACATAATCATAACCAATGAATAATGTGGTGATATCCTTTTGAGATTGATAAGGTATCGAAGGTCACGGTCATTCAATGTTGGTTTCCGGCCATGCCGCTTACGTGGAGTGATTTCTCCAGATTTTCTGAACCTTTTGATGATATTATGGACCGTAGATATTGAAATCCCTAAATTTCTTGCAATTGCACTTTGAGAAACGTTCTTAAACTGTTTGACTATTTGCTCACGCAGTTGTGGACAAAGTGGTGTACTTCGCCCCATCCTTTCTTGTGAAAGACTGAGCATTTTTTGGGAAGCTGTTTTTATACCCAATCATGGCGCCCACCTGTTCCCAATTAGCCTGCACACCTGTGGGATGTTCCAAATAAGTGTTTGATGAGCATTCCTCAACTTTATCAGTATTTATTGCCACCTTTCCCAACTTCTTTGTCACGTGTTGCTGGCATCAAATTCTAAAGGTAATGGTTATTTGCAAAAAAAAATGTTTATCAGTTTGAACATCAAAAATTTGTAGCATATTCAACTGAATAGATAGATAGATAGATAGATAGATAGTATTTTATTTATTCCGTCAGGAGAGTTCCTTCAGGAAAATTAAAATTTTCAGCACAATCCCATTCAAGATCAGACAGACATTACAGGGAGACAGAACAGGATCGCTGACGGGTCTGCCGGCTTCCAGCGCCCCTTACAAAAAAGATGACATACAGGTAAGGTAAACAAGGAGGGGGGGAGAAAAAAATAGAAGATTAAAATAAACTTAAAAAATCGGTCTTAGCCTAGGCCCTGGAGTGGGGGTGCAGACTGAGGCCAAGGGGAAGAAAAAAACAAACAAACAAAAAAAACAACTCATAGCCATAGTACACATCCCTCTTCCATGTGTGTAAGAGGGAAACATCAAACATCAAAGAACACAGAGGACATTAAAGCAGCAGATACAACCAGACACTTCTACATAATAAAAAGTAAAATAAACATATCCACTGTGGGTTGAATGTGATTTGCAAATCATTGTATTCCGTTTATATTTACATCTAACACAATTTCCCAACTCATATGGAAACGGGGTTTGTATAAGGTGCGAAGTTTACATTGTTTGACCAGGTAGAGGGCGGGACTCCACCTTGAATCTTACTTAGAGTGGGCACACTTTTAGCTTAGTGGTTCTCAAACTTTCTTTGCTCTCCAACAGTAAATGACAGTTGATTTAATATTACACACAGTTTGAACAGTAACATTGTGTTTAAATATTTAATTATGTGATTCTTTGGGTACTGTTAGATGAAAATTACTCTTTTAGACAGTTGCTCCACTTTCCTTCATGTTGAATTACCGCCCCTGCTGGTGAGACGAAGGTACTCATGGCAACCCGCCTGTCTTCCTGTCAGGTCGCGGCGAGTGCCACTGCGGCGAGTGCAAGTGTCACGTCGGCTACGTGGGGGACAACTGCAACTGCTCCACGGAGACGGCATCCTGCATGGCTGACGACGGGCAGCTGTGCAGCGGGCGGGGCCACTGCGTGTGCGGGCGCTGCCAGTGCACGCAGCCCGGCGCCTTCGGAGACGCCTGCCAAAAGTGCCCCACCTGCCCGGACGCCTGCGACAGCAAAAGGTACACGCACACTAAAGTTGTGAAATACACGTGTATACGTAGAAAAGTAGGAATAAAGATGGTAAACAGTATGCACTTCAAACAAATCGAGCAAACAGTACGCTACATAAACTATATATTAAATATAGTAAACAATACTCTACTGAGCATAAACTATATATAAAATATAGTGAACATATGTAAAGTATATATGTATACAATCTAGTAAACAGTACTCTACATAAACTATATATAAGATATAGTAAACATCCATTAATTATATATGTATATAGTCTAGTAAACAGTACTCTACATAAACTATATATACAATCTAGTAAACAATTCTCTACATAAGCTATATTTAAAATATAGTCAACGTACATAAAATATATTTGTATAAAGTATATATGCCGTACACTAAACAACTATGTATAAAACACTGTCTGGTAAACTGTATACATAAAAACTATGTATTAAATATAGGAAAATATATACATTAAAACTATGTACAATATATATTAAGCTATGCATGTAATGAAGTAAGCTGTTTATACATAAAACATATTTTTAACAGTATATACATAAAAAGTTTGTATAAAATATAGTAAACAGTATGTATGTATTTATGTATATTTATATATATACATATATATGTGTGTATCTGTGTGGATATATATATAATATATATATATATATATATATATATATATATATATATATATATATATATATATATATATATATAAATAAGTATATATATATAGTATATACTAGGGGTGTGGGAAAAAATCGATTTGAATATGTTGTACGATTCAGAATCGATTCTCATTTTTAAAAAAATCTAATTTTTAAATTTTTTTTTTGTATTTCTTTTTTTTTAATCAATCCAACAAACAACTACACAGCAATACCATAATAATGCAATTCAATTCCAAAACCAAACCTGACCCAGCAACACTCAGAACTGCAATAAACAGAGCAATTGAGAGTAGACACAAACACTGCACCGAACAAAGCAAAAGTAGTGAAACAAAAATTAATATTATCAACAACATGATCAATATTATTTATAATTTCAGCATAGCAGTGAATAAAAATCCCTCATTGACATTATCATTAGACATTTATAAAAAAAAAATTAAAAAAAAGAACAATAGCGTCACAGTGGCTTACACTTGCATCGCCTCTCATAAGCTTGACAACACACTGTGTCCAATGCTTTCACAAAGATAAAATAAGTCATATTTTTGGTTCGTTTAATAGTTAAAACAAATTTACATTATTGCAATCAGTTGATAAAACATTGTCCTTTACCATTTTAAAAGCTTTTTAAAAAAAAATCTACTACTCTGCTAGCATGTCAGCAGACTGGGGTAGATCCTGCTGAAATGTATTGAATGAATACAGAATCGTTTTAAATCGGAAAAATATTGTTTTTGAATCGAGAATCGCGTTTAATCGAAACAATCGATATATTATCGAATCGCGACCCCAAGAATCAATATTGAATCGAATCGTGGGACACCTAAAGATTCGCAGCCCTAATATATATATATCCATCCATCCATCCATCCATTTTCTACCGCTTATTCCCTTTTGGGGTCGCGGGGGTCGCTGGCGCCTATCTCAGCTACAATCGGGCGGAAGGCGGGGTACAAGTCTCCACCTCATCGCAGGGCCAACACAGATAGACAGACAACATTCACACTCACATTCACACACTAGGGCCAATTTAGTGTTGCCAATCAACCTATCCCCAGGTGCATGTCTTTGGAAGTGGGAGGAAGCCGGAGTACCCGGAGGGCACCCACGCATTCACGGGGAGAACATGCAAACTCCACACAGAAAGATCCCGAGCCTGGATTTGAACCCAGGACTGCAGGACCTTCGTATTGTGAGGCAGACGCACTAACCCCTCTTCCACCGTGAAGCCATATATATATATATATATATATATATATATATATATATATACATATATATATATATATATATATTTATATTTATTTATTTATAAACTCTGATATAGTAAACCGTATATACAAAAACTCAAATGTAGTAAACAGTAGATATATAAAAACTCAATAAAAGATAGTAAACAAGTATATACATTAAAACAGCGCTGTACAAAGTAAAAAAATAAAATAAAAACAGTGGTTCACTTCTTTTTACACTTGTATGACAAGTTAATGATGTTAAATGTGACTTCAAACAAAGTTTGACCCTGGAACAGATTCCTAGGAGGTGAACAGTGTCTTACAACATATTCTTGTGTCCTCAAAGGTTCTAACAAGAGTGATGCTTCACGTCAAGGGTTACATTTCAAGAAGTGATTTTATTTTGAAAGAAACTTCTTCCTGCAGAGAATGCGTGGAGTGTCATCTGCTGAAGTCGGGACATCCGTCAGACAACCAGACATGTCAGCAGCGCGTGTGCAAGGATGAAATAGTCACAGTGGACGCTCTCAGTGAGTAAACAATCTTTGGATGCTTCCTGTAATCAGTAAACTAAGTTAAGATAATCCACGTCATGCAGGTCAGCTGTGAAGAAATATGAAACATCTTTTGTCTCCTCAAGTCATAATAATTATTTGTATATATTTTGTATATTTTGTATGTATTTTCTAAAATTATATTAACGATATTAATCCTCTAAAAAAGAGATTAATCTGCCTTAGCATAAACATTAAACATATTATACAATATATAATGCATGTATTACTGTTTAATGTATTTATTGTATTTTATAATTATTTTATATTTTGTATTATAAATTTGAAATTATTGTGTGTCTTTGATCAACAATGTTGATTCATTGGGTCATGATTAATTAATGGTTAGTCATTGTTTAATGATTATTAGTCATTGACTCATGATTATTAAAATTAATCATTGGTTCATGATGTTTTTATCAATAATCATTGGCTAATTGTTATTTATGATTAATATTTTGTTAATGCTTATTTATGATTGATAATTTGTTAATGGTTATATATGATTATTCATTGGTTTATGATGTTTTTATTAATAATAATTGGCTAATTGTTATTTATGATTAATATATTGTTATTGGTTATTTTTGATTAATAGTTTGTTAATGGTTATTTATGTTTAATCATTTAATGATTGTGATTAATCATTGGTTCATGATTACTTATGATTAATAATTGGCTAATGATTATTTATTATTAATCATTGGTTAATTGTTATTTACGATTAATCATTGCTATGTATTAGTTATGATTAATCATTGGTCGCAAAGTTTGCTTTGTGGACTTGTCGAAGGCATTCGACCGTGTATCCGGGGAAGTCCTGTGGGGAGTGCTCAGAGAGTATGGGGTAACGGACTCTCTTATTGTGGCGGTCTGCTCCCTGTATGATCAGTGTCAGAACTTGGTCCGCATCGCTGGCAGTAAGTCGGACCCGTTTCCTGTTCATAACTTTTATGGACAGAATTTCTAGGCGCAGTCACGGCGTTGAGGGTATCTGGTTAGGTGGCTGCAGGATTAGATCTCTGCTATTTGCAGATGATGTGTTCCTGATGGTTTCATCTGGCCAAGATCTTCAGCTCTCATTGGATCGGTTCGCAGCCGAGTGTGAAGCGACTGGGATGAGAATCAGCACTTCTAAGTCCGAGTCCATGGTTCTCGCCCGGAAACGAGTGGAGTGCCATCTCCGGGTTGGGGTGTAGATCTTGCCCCAAGTGGAGGAGTTCAAGTACCTCGGAGTCTTGTTCACGAGTGAGGAAAGAGTGGGTCGTGAGATCGACAGGCTGATCGGTGCGGCGTCTTTAGTAATGCGGACGCTGTATCGATCCGTTGTGGTGAAGAAGGAGCTGAGCCGGAAAGCAAAGCTCTCAATTTACCGGTCGATCTACGTTCCCATCCTCACCTATCGTCATGAGCTTTGGGTCATGACAGAAAGGACAAGATCACGGTTACAAGCGGCCAAAATTAGTTTCCTCCGCCGGGTGGCGGGGCTCTCCCTTAGAGATAGGGTGAGAAGCTCTGTCATCCAGGAGGAACTCAAAGTAAAGCCGCTGCTCCTCCACATCGAGAGGAGCCAGATGAGGTGGTTAGGGCATCTGGTCAGGATGCCACCCGGACGCCTCCCTAGGGAGGTGTTTTGGGCACGTCCGACCGGTAGGAGGCCACGGGGAAGACCCAGGACACGTTGGGAAGACTATGTCTCCCGGCTGGCCTGGGAACGCCTCGAGATCCCTCGGGAGGAGCTGGACGAAGTGGCTGGGGAGAGGGAAGTCTGGGCTTCCCTGCTTAGGCTGCTGCCCCCGCGACCCGACCTCAGAAAAAGCGGAAGAAGATGGATGGACGGATTAATCATTGGTTAATGATTATTTATGATTAATCATTGGTTAATGATTATTTATGATTAATCATTGGCTAATTGTTATTTATGAATAATAATTAGCTAATTGTTGTTTATGATTAAACATTGGTTTATAATTATTCATTGGTTAATGATTATTTATGATTAGTCATTGCTTAATGATTATGATTAGTCATTGGTTTGTGAATATGTATCATTAATGATTGGTTTGTGATTAATTATCATTAATCATTGGTTTGTGATTAATTATCATTAATCATTGGCTAATGATAATGATTAATCATTGACTAATGATTATCAATGATTAATAATTGGTTAATTATGATTATTAATTGGTTAATGAATATTTTGATTAGTTTTTGGTTAATGATTATTTATGATTTATCATCGTCTAATTGTTCTTTACGATTAATCATTGGTTTATGATTATTCATTGGTTATGATTATGTATGATTAATCATTAGTTAATGATTGTTTCTGATTAATAATTGGCTAATGATTATTTTTGATTAATCATGTACCAATGATTACGATTAATCATTGGTTAATTGTTATTTCTGATTAATCATTGGTTAATAATTATTTATCATTAATCATTGTGCGTGATTATCATTAGTCATTGGTTCATGATTATTTATCATCAATCATTGGTTCATGATTATTTATCATTAATCATTGTTTGACACAATTGGGAATGCACTTCTTGTTTACAACCAGAGGAGGTGCTGTTGAGTGTGACATGTTAAATATTAATATGAAGAATATACTTTCAAATGTTGCCAATAAAGCGAGGTTAGTTAGCATGTGACCTGCGAGCTGTGTCATTACTACAAGTTACTCTCTGCAGTTGAGTAAAGGAACATCTTGTGTTTTGCAAAGAAACATGGAATAAACAACATCTGCATATTAATTTCAATTATAAGGAGATTTTGTGATGACATGACCATAAAAGGTTGAATTTTAACTTCCTGTATGTATTTGATGCTCTCATTCATATTCATGTTGTGTAAACCCATAAAAAAGTTCCGCATTTATTCATATTTTATTTTTAACATTTGACTTATTGTATATATTTTAGCCATGAAAGAACCTTTCTCATGGATAATAAAACGTGAGAATGTGGCAAGATGAAGATGATGAGGGTGTACCTAATGTTATGTCTGGTAGAAACGGAGGAGCCGGGCGCCGTCTTGTGCGTCTACAAGACAGACGACGACTGCGTGATGAAGTTCACGTATTTGGAGCACGCCAGCGGACGAGCGGTGCTGACGGCGCTGAGGGAAGCAGGTACGCACTTCCTGATTGGTCCATTTAGGATTAATTGATCACCTTTACCACCCAACTTAAACAAACACTAACATCGCTCAAAATCAATATCTGAACAAGTCAAATCTACAAACCTATAGTAACTATCAACTTCAATTATTATACATTTTATATTACATGTTGTATTTATATGAATAACATTTAAATGCTATACACTATGTACAGTGCTATTAATACATCACATGTAATTATTATATAATATATTATAAATGTTACATTAAATTATTATACAAATACTACAATACTATTATGTTCAAGATATGATATATATATATATAGAATAGAATAGAAAGTACTTTATTGATACCTGGGGGAAATTCAGCACCACAGTTCGCTCACAATAGACTATAATAATAATAAATAATATATAACATATATTATATATATAATATATGAATGGTATAAATATATTCTACATTTAAGTGCTGTCAAGAAGGAACATATGCATTATACAGTCTGATGGCTGTCGGTATGAAGGACCTCCTGTGTCGTTCCGTATATATATATATATATATATATATATATATATGTATATATATATATATGTATATATATATATATGTATATATATATATATATATATATATATATATATGTATATATATATATATGTATATATATATATATATATATATATATGTATATATATATATATGTATATATATATATATGTATATATATATATATGTATATATATATATATATATATATATATATATGTATATATATATATATATATATATGTATATGTATATATTTACACACATATGCATATATATATATACACATATATATTATACACACAACCATTGTTGATACATTACCTTATACAGTACATCATAAATTACAATATTTATTTTATTTTTTAAAGTTTTATTAATTAAATATATATTTAATAGACTTATCATACAGTATATACGGTATTAATATCACATTCAAATATTTGTTTTTTATCCAATATTATAAATATTACATGAAGTTATCATAAAATATATACTGTAGTCTTATGTACAGTACATATACAGTACAATTAATGCATCACATAAAATGATCATAAAATACCATCATAGTACAAAAAGTACTCATTTAAATATGTAACATGAAATTATTACACAGTATGTAGAGTACTATTAGATAGTTGGATAGTACTTTATTGATTCCTTCAGGAGACTTATTAATATGTGACACCAAATTATTATAGAGTATTCTATTTTTTATAGTGTTTTTTTATTTTAGTGTTGTATTTATGTACAATTAGTGAATTAGATGAAATTTTATTATGAAAGTTTTGTATTTATTTATAGTATATTTTATTTACTTTATTATTATAGTGTTGTACTATTTATAATTAGTGTATTATACTTATTTTTTTGTGTATTTATTCATAAAAAAGTGTTACATATTTATTCAATAATAATAGTGTTGTACTTAATTATAATTACTTTATTGTATCTGTTTTATTTGTTTTTTTATATATTTATTTTTTGTTATAGTGTTGTATTTATTTATAAATAGTGTATTATATTTAATCATTATAGTGTGTATTTATTTTTAAAAAGTGTCATATAAGGAGCTGAGCCGGAAAGCAAAGCTCTCAATTTACCGGTCGATCTACGTTCCCATCCTCACCTATCGTCATGAGCTTTGGGTCATGACCGAAAGGATAAGATCACGGGTACAAGCGGCTGAAGTGAGTTTCCTCCGCTGTGTGGCGGGGCTCTCCCTTAGAGATAGGGTGAGAAGCTCTGTCATCCAGGAGGAACTCAAAGTAAAGCCGCTGCTCCTCCACATCGAGAGGAGCCAGATGAGGTGGTTCGGGCATCTGGTCAGGATGCCACCCGAACGCCTCCCTAGGGAGGTGTTTAGGGCACGTCCAACCGGTAGGAGGCCACAGGGAAGACCCAGGACACGTTGGGAAGACTATGTCTCCCGGCTGGCCTGGGAACGCCTCGAGATCCCCCGGGAAGAGCTGGACGAAGTGGCTGGGGAGAGGGAAGTCTAGGCTTCCCTGCTTAGGCTGCTACCCCCGCGACCCGACCTCGTATAAGCGGAAGAAAATGGATGGATGGATGGATATTTATTTTAATATAGTATCGTATTAATGGTGTTTGATATTTGTTCTATTATAAAGTTGTATATATTTATAATTAATGTTTTATATTGATCATTATAGTGTTGTATTTAATTATGATTAGTGTATTTGTTTTGATATAGGGTTGTATTTATTTATAATTAGTGTATTATATTTGTTTTGATATAGTATTTATTTATAATTAGTGTATTATATTTGGTTTGATATAGTGTTGTATTTATTTATAATTTCTGTATTATATTTAATCAAAGTAGTGTTGTATTCATTTAAAATTTGTGTATTATCTTTATTATAGTGTTTTGTAGTGTATTATATATATTTTATTATAGTTTTGTATTTAATTATATTACTTTAATATAGTGCATTTAGATGGATAGTACTTTGATTCCTTCTGGAGAGTTCCCTCAGGAACTTTAATTCAACCATATATATTTGAATACAGCGTTGTATTTAATTATATATATTATAATATTGTTGTATTTATTTATATCATTTTAATAATAATGATAAGTAATTTATTTATTCATCATTTATCATAATATAGTGTTGTATTTATATTTATTTTAATATACTGTATTTAATTATTTTTTTAATATAGTGTTGTATTTAACTATAGTGTATTTGGGCCTACCGAGGATGTCGTAGTGGTTTGTGCAGCCCTTTGAGACACTAGTGATTTAGGGCTATATAAGTAAACATTGATTGATTGATTAAAATATAGTGTTGTATTTATTTATAATGAGTGTATTTTAATATAGTGTTGTATTTATGTATAGTTAGTGTATAACATTAATCTTTGTAGTGTTGTATTTAATTATAGTTAGTGTATTGTATTCATTTTATTTTAGTGTTTTGTAGTGTACTATATATATATATATTATTATAGTGTTGTATTTATTTATAATTAATGTATTATTTATTGTAATATAGTTTTGTATTTAGAGTTAGTGCATTATATTTATTTTAAGTGTTGTATTTATAATTACTGTATTATATTTATTTTAAAATAGTGTTGTATTTAATTATAATTAGTGTATAGTATTTATTTTGATATAGTGTTGTTTTGAATTATATTTATTTTATTATAGTGTTGTAATTAGGGTATTATATTTATTTTATTATAGTGTTGTATTATATTTATTTTAATATAGTGTTGTATTTTATTATAATTAGTGTATAGTATTTTTGACTTATTCTGATATAGGAGAAACAGTAGTATTGTATTATTACTGCCATGTGACGTAACCATGACGATGATGTGTCAGAGTGTTCCGGCGGTCCAGACGCGCTGATGGTCCTGCTAGCAGTGGTTGGCAGCATCCTGCTGGTGGGCGTGATCTTGCTGGCCGCCTGGAAGATGGTCATCACAGTGCACGACCGCCGGGAGTTTGCGCGCTTCCAGAGCGCTCGCTCCCGTGCACGCTACGAGGTGGTAAGTGTGCGGCAAAAAGGACCCCTATCTGAGAGGCGGCCGTGTCTGACGCCTGCGCTTCGTGTCCCGCAGGCCTCCAACCCACTGTACAAGCAACCCGCCTCGGCCGCCTTCGTGGAACTGGACTTTGACCCCTACGCCAAGTCCTACAACGGGGCGGTCCACTGACGCACGTTTTGATGGGCGGGCTGGACACGCCCCCTCTATTACAAGAATGCGCGCGCTAACTGGCAGGGCCTCTGAGTGGAGCTAAGCTGGCACGTTAGCGGTGTTGATTTTGACACAAACTTCCTCCTATTGTGCCTTTTCCCGGAAATGACTTTCTTCCGCTTCCTGATTGGCGACACAAAGCTCACTGGAAATACTCCCAGTCCAAGAAGTACCGTGAGTATGTTGGAAGTAGGAGTGACTCTGCACTTTTTTATCTCCCACTTTTACTCAAAACATCAAACTGCTCAGCTTTCACAAAGAAAGTATACAAAGTACAACAGTAAACTTTCATTTGAGGTACATTTTACTGGCTGAAGTACAATATTAATAATTCAACATTCATCTTAACTTATCTTTAGTCGCAACAGAAACTGTACTAAGCAGGAAGCTAAACATAGAATCTCTTCAGTGCTATCGCTAGCTAGCGAGGACTATGACGCCCTCACGCTTGGCTACACACTTCAGTTTTTTACCTCTCATTTCTATTCGTTTTCACTACAGCAAGGAATGAAAAACATAAAACCGCTCAGTTTTTTATCTGGAATAAAAAGTACAAGAGCTACAATCCAAATACAACAGTAAAAGTATATCGTGTTTGCTAGCTAGCTAGGACTATGTTGTCCTCGCGCTTTGTTACACTCTTCAGTTTTTGATGTCTCACTTCCATTAATTTTCACCACAGCAAGGAATAAAAAACATAAAACCTCAGTTTTTGATCTGGTATAAGTTTTACAAATGAAGTAAAAAAGATAAAATAAAATTAAAAAAAGTACAATAGCCACAGTGCAAATACAACAGTAAACTTCTATCTGTAGTACATTTTACTGGTTTAAGTACAATTTTAATAACTCAACATTCATCTTAACCTATCTTTCATCACATATTTCAAAAGAAATGTTTCCAAGCAAGAAACTAACCATAGCGTTTCTTTAGCATTAGCGAGCGAGCTGGCTAAAACTCCTGCTGTATCACATCTTAACCTGTCAGCACAAACCTAGGAAATTACTACAGCTTTAACACTTTGAGTCGTGAAAAAAATTACAAAAATAAAGTATGTGCATTCAAATTGTTCGGATAGCAATATGATGTTGGAAGTTGCGTAATCATGTGGAGTGAAAATTGAGATGAAAATGGCAGCTTCAAAATTTAATAATGAACTATGTAGATGGATGAAATTTCTTTTAAATTTAAAGTGGGCTTGTCTTTAATTTCAGGTTGTTGTCAATACTTTGGCGAACCGAAAAATGGAGAAATGTTAAAACTACATTTTGGGGGGAAAAAACTTGACTCACACTTCCTGTCCCTCGCCTAAATGTGCACTGATTGGGAACGAAAATTGCGGTACAAAAACATGTTTGGTTGCACCTTCATTAAATATTGTGAAAACAACAAATGCTAAGCTAACATATTAGAAAAGCTCATTAATAATTTGTTATTTTTACAAAATGCTGAAGAACAATAAAAAGGACTTTGGGCTGAAAATGGCCCCCAGGTTGCAGTTTGGAGACACCTACAATTGTTTTTAAGATGGTAATGCACATGACAGGATGACGTTTAGAGTGTGTGTGTGTTGTATTAGTGTCACATGTAAATACACCATGCACACTTTGTATGATAACACATGTTTGTGTCGTGCTACACAACAACACAATAAATGAGCTTGTTTGAGGTGACCTTACAATGTGTGTGTTTTACCTTTTTGGATGTTTTACACCTCTGTGGATTTATTATGGGAATAATTGAATAGCTGAGAAAGAAAATACTTGAAATATAAAAAAACCTATATCAGCAGTTTATTAGCTTTGCAATGATCACACAACACAAAAACACAAAGGCTACCAAGTCCTATTAAAAACATTCTCTCCGAAAATATTACTAAATATCAGAAATATGGAACTATTCTACCTCAAATTATGACTAAATATCAGAAATATGGAACTATTCAACTTCAAAACATTACTAAATATCAGAAATAAAGTATTGTACCTCAAAACTTTACTAAATATCAGAAATATGGAACTATTGTTCCTCAAAACATTACTAAATATCAAAAATATGAAACTATTCTTCAAAACATTACTAAATATCAAAAATATGAAACCATTCTTCAAAACATTACTAAATATCAGAAATATGAAACTATTTTAACTCGAAACAGTACAAAATATCAGATATAAAACTATTCAACTTTCAAATATTGATAAATATCAGAAATGTGAAACTATTCTACCTCAAAATATTACTAAATATATGAAACTATTCTTCAAAATATCAGATTTTAGAAACACTATTGTATTTTAAATATCAGGAATATGATACTAATATGTAAAAACTATCAGAAATGTGAAACAATTGTACCTCAATTTCATCATTTGCAAATATTATCAAGTATTATATCACAATTTAAGTACTTATCAGAAATATAAATCATCGATAAATCAATGTTTATATACCCCTAAATCACAAGTGTCTCAAAGGTCTGCACAAGCCACAGCGACATCCTCTGTACAGAGCATGCAAAAGGGCAAGGAAAAACTCACAACCCAATGGGACGTCAATGTGAATGACTATGAGAAACTTTGGAGAGGACCGCAGATTTGGGTAATGATCTCAGCGTCGCTAGTGGACAAAATGGAATGTTAATTTTAGCGATATTAAGGAGATGAAAGAAGGCCGTTTTAGTAACACTCTTAATTTGTTACTCAAACGAGAGAGTTGGATCGAAGATAATACCTAGATTCTTTACCGAGTCGCCTTGTGTAATTTGGTTGTCAAATGTTAAGGTGGTATTATTAAATAGGTGTCGGTGTCTAGCAGGACCAATAATCAGCATTTCCGTTTTCTTGGCGTTGACTTGCAAAAAGTTAGCGGACAGCCATTGTTTAACTTCTTTAAGACACGCCTCCAGCTCCTGAAATATAAAACTATTTTCTCAACACATTACTAAATATTTGACATATGGAATTATTGTACCTCAAAACATGACTAAATATCAGAAATATGGAGCTATTCTTCGTCAAATTATTACTAAATATCAGAAATATGAGACCATTCTACCTCAAAACATTTCTAAATAGCAACTATTATATCAAAATTTAACTACATATCAGAAATATGAAACTATTCTTCTTCAAACATTACTTAATATCAGAAATATAAAACTATTTTACTTTAAAATATTGCTAAATATCAGAAATATGGAACTATTGTTAAGTTAAAGTACCAATTATTGTCACACACACACACTAGGTGTGGTGAAATGATCCTCTGCATTAGACCCATCACCCTTGATCACCCACTGGGAGGTGAGGGGAGCAGTGAGCAGCCGCACCCTTGAATCATTTTTGGTGATATAACCCCCAATTCCAACCCTTGATGTTGAGTGCCAAGCATGGAGGTGCCAAGCATGGAGGTAATGGTTCCCATTTTTATAGTCTTTGGTATGACTCAGCCGGGGTTTTAACTCAGGGCGGACACTCTAGCCACAACGCCACTGTACCTCAAAACATTACTAAATACCACAAATACAGAGCTATACTTCCTCAACTAATTACTAAATAACATAAATATGGAGCTATTCTACCTCAAAATATTACTAAATATCAGAAATATGGAACTATTGTAACTCAAAACATTACTGAATATCAGAAATATGAAACCATTCTACATTACGTCATGCTTTCTTTTTAAACGTTCCTCTGCTGCCATCTAGTGGACAGAAGGTCTGTACAATCCCACAGTTAAAGTTAAAGTACCAATGATTGTCACACACACACTAGGTGTGGCGAAATTTGTCCTCTGCATTTGACCCATCCCCTTGTTCACCTCGTGGGAAGTGAGGAGAGCAGTGAGCAGCAGCGGTGCCGCGCCCAGGAATCATTTGTGGTGATTTTACCCCCCATTCCAACCCTTATGCTGGGTGCCAAGCAGGGAGGTAATGGGTTCCATTTTTATAGTCTTTGGTATGACTCGTTTTACAGTTGATGTCCAATAGTTACTTGTTGTACCTATTTACTTTACAAATATATTCATGCTGAATCTTGATTGACACCCAAAAAGGAGTAACAGCACATACATATGCAATATCATGCACTACAGCAGCGCTACACTACTTCTGGTACTACAGCTGTAAAGTAAATATTTGACAAAGTTTGTTGTTCCGCATTTGAATCCATATATATATATATATATATATATATATATATATATATATATATATATATATGTGTGTGTATATGTGTGTGTGTATATATATATATATAGATATATACACATATATATGTATATATACATATATATGAATTAAAGTGTGTGTGTGTGTGTATGTATATATATATATATATATATATATATATATATATATATATATATATATATATATATATATATATATATACATATGTATGTATGTCTTGATTGGATTATCCAGAGAGTAGTGCTCGATACCGTGGTAGAGTGCAATTTGTATGTGTTGGAAAAATCACAAGACTACTTCATCTCTACAGAACTGTTTCATGAGGGGTTCCCTCAATCGTCAGGAGATTTGAGGGACGATTGAGGAAACCCCTCATGAAACAGTTCTGTAGAGATGAAATAGTCTTGTGATTTTTCCCACACACACACACACACACACACACACACATACATATATATATATATATATATATATATATATATATATAATATATATATATATATATATATATATATATATATATATATATATATATATATATATATAAAAGAAATAGTTGGATTTCAGTGAATTCTAGCTATGAATATACTCCTCCCTGTCTCCTTTACCACCGCTATTACGGAAGTGAGCGCATGTAAACAGGAAGAGCACCGTCCAATCAGGTTTATCGGAATATCTGTCACGTGACGCTCACCAGCCAACCAGATGGTTCATAGCTGCTGAGTGCAAAGTGGATGTAAACGGAAAAAACGTGATTGTTAGTTACATTTGTTCACACCTAATTGTTTTTTTAAATCGATTATTTTTTATTATTATTCATTAAAGTAGTTTAAAGGTTTTATTTAGCAGAGTAGCATCAACGTCAATGAAACGTTACACCCTGTAGAGGGAGGGTGAGAGCAAGAAAATCTTCCAACAAGAATAAAGATTTATTTTAAATGTTTTTTAGGCTTTCTTTGGAACTCAAATATAAGCAAAAGTTAGAATGCAAAATGAAAATTATGTTTTTTTGTTTTTGTTTTACTTGATCAAATTGAACAGCTTGTTTAAATGCAACGCAGGAAACAAATTCGTAATCATAATCTGCTGAGGTTCACTTTGTCCGTGCTCCATTATTGACAGTCAACAGCCTGGAAGAATTACAAAGATCAAAGTGGAAACAAAAGTGCTATTATTATGTTGTTCCTTCAACCCCCAATGGTCTCCATGTGTTCCTGCTGGGAGCCGCAGCAACATTTATCACTCCTCGCTGTGAAGACGTAGTTTTTATACTCACTGTCAAAATGCCTCGCTTCTTCTTTGGCTTCTATCTGATGCCACAACAGAAAAGTACCGCCCAAGGCAAAGAGGAAAAGTGAACCAAATAGCAAAATGAAAACCAGAAGAAATAACAGAAAAAAGGCTCCGGTTGCTTAGTACAATATGGCAAAGTTGACAACAAACACTAAATATCAGTTTATATCGTATCAATTGCACAATAGCTGAGTTTTTTTAAATTAATACATGAAGAGGCTTGCCTCCAGGATACATGCGGCAATATTTCTTCTGCCAAGTATACAGAAGTTAACTTCTTTTTACATTTGTTTTACATCAACAAGACTTTCTCTTCCCCGACCGACCATTCAAGAGTTAGTCCTTTTATGTGGTTATTTAATACTAATAATGCATAGTATCATATTATGATATAGTCAAAGGTAATACCAATACAGTATAATATAATATAGCTTGATATGATATGTGTAAAATAGTGTAATATATCATATAATACAATAATGTATAATAGTGTAATATGATACAATATAACATAACGTAATATAATGTATTTTTACATAGTATTTTATACATATTTTATATATATACTACATGTTATTGTTATAATATAATATATTAGTATTATATCTTATGTAATATTACAGTATAATAATAAAGGGTACCACAAAAATGTCAATATTGCCTTTATTTTAACAAAACATCTTAGGGTACAGTAAACATATGTTTCTTATTGCAATTTAGTCCTTAAATAAAATAGTGAACATACAAGACTACTTGTCTTTTAGTAGTAAGTAAACAAACATAGGCTCCTTATTAGTCTGCTGACATATGCAGAAACATATTGTGTCATTTATCATTCTATTATTTTATCAACATTATGAGGGAAAAAGTGTAAAAAAATATTATTAATCCACTTGTTCGTTTACTGTTAATATCTGCTTATTTTGTGTTTTAACAAGTTCTATCTATACTTCTGTTAAAATGTAATTATCACCAATTCTTCTGTTGTTTGATACTTTACTTTAGTTTTGGATCATACCACAAATGTATGGTATCGATCTGATACCAAGTAGTTACAGGATCATACATTGGTCATATTCAAAGTCCTCATGTGTCCAGGGACGTATTTACTGACTTTATAAACATAATACAAATTTTAAAAAAAAGGGAGGAAGATTTTGTGACGATAAAAAAATATCAATGTAATCATAGTAGTATCGACTAGATACACTCTTGTACTTGGTATCATTACAGTGGATGTCAGGTGTCGATCCACCAATGGCCTTTGTTCACAGTCAGGCGCGCTAGCTTTTGTTAGCGGTGAGCTATTTAATTCTCCCAGTGATATTGATACTTGTAACAAACTTACTTTATTTGTCACCATGGAGGCGAGGATTAGTGATTTAGAAGTAGCTAATACACTGCAGACTGTTGCTGGACATTAGGTGTTAACCAGCTAGCCACCCCTAAAGCCCCTCTTCCTGAAGGTGTTTCAGTGTTATAACTTCATCTTTATCTTTAGTTTTTAGACCAAAATGCGTCCATTCTCTCTTTTCTGTCTACACACTGTGTCTGCTTGTGAGTACTCAGGGTGTGTGCGCCATGTGACGACAATGGAGGGGCGGGGTGATGGCGGACCGGTAACTTTTAGAGGCAGTATAGTACCGAATATGATTCATTAGTATTGCGGTACTATACTAGTACCGGCATACCGTACAACCGTACATGTTATATACAGTACACCATTCTATTGTACTATATATGTTATATTACTATTATATCATACATTGTATTAGTTCTTCCATACATCTTGTGATGCACCTGAACACATCTTCAGTGATGTTCCTGGGGTCGTGTGTTTTGGGTCTGTCAAACATCAAGCACCCAGGTGACCCACCCGCAAACAAAAAAAAGATATGCAAAAATGCGGTTTGTGTTCAGGTGACACTTGCTTGTCCTCCTCATGGTTAAATGGTAAATGGGTTGTACTTGTACAGCGCTTTTCTACCTTCAAGGTACTCAAAGCGCTTTGACACTACTTCCACATTCACCCATTCACACACACATTCACACACTGATGGAGGGAGCTGCCATGCAAGCGCTAACCAGCACCCATCAGGAGCAAGGGTGAAGTGTCTTGCTCAGGACACAACGGACGTGACGATGTTGGTACTAGGTGGGGATTGAACCAAGGACCCTCGGGTTGCGCACGGCCACTCTTCTATCTGCACCACGCCGTCCCTATTTGTATCCAGAGCCATCTTGAGGCTTTCTCAACTGCTTCGCTGATGTTCCTGTGGTGCCCAGGGGTCTGAGAGCTTTGTGGAGTGAGTGCCCCACAAATCCTCTGCTGCCAACCTCCATGGGCATACGCCTCGCCTTCCAGCCTAGTTCATGACAGCTGATGACCACGTGTTCATATTTGGTCTTGGGCCTCCCCTAAGCACTTCCCTTTGTTATTATCAATCATTAATCAATGTTTACTTATATAGCCCTAAATCACTAGTGTCGGTAGGCCCACATAAGGGCAAGGAAAACTCACACCCAGTGGGACGTCGGTGACAATGATGACTATGAGAACCTTGGAGAGGAGGAAAGCAATGGATGTCGAGCGGGTCTAACATGATACTGTGAAAGTTCAATCCATAATGGATCCAACACAGTCGCAAGAGTCCAGTCCAAAGCGGATCCAACACAGCAGCGAGAGTCCCGTTCACAGCGGAGCCAGCAGGAAAACATGCCAAGCGGAGGCGGATCAGCAGCGCAGAGATGTCCCCAGCCGATACACAGGCGAGCAGTACATGGCCACCGGATCGGACCGGACCCCCTCCACAAGGGAGAGTGGGACATAGGAGAAAAAGAAAAGAAACGGCAGATCAACTGGTCTAAAAAGGGAGTCTATTTAAAGGCTAGAGTATACAAATGAGTTTTAAGGTGAGACTTAAATGCTTCTACTGAGGTGGCATCTCAAACTTTTACTGGGAGGGCATTCCAGAGTACTGGAGCCCGAAATGAAAACGCTCTATAGCCCGCAGACTTTTTTTGGGCTTTGGGAATCACTAATAAGCCGGAGTCCTTTGAACGCAGATTTCTTGCCGGGGACATATGGTACAATACAATCGGCAAGATAGGATGGAGCTAGACCGTGTAGTATTTTATACGTAAGTAGTAAAACCTTAAAGTCACATCTTAAGTGCACAGGAAGCCAGTGCAGGTGAGCCAGTACAGGCGTAATGTGATCAAACTTTCTTGTTCTTGTCAAAAGTCTAGCAGCCGCATTTTGTACCAACTGTAATATTTTAATGCTAGACATGGGGAGACCCGAAAATAATACGTTACAGTAATCGAGACGAGACGTAACAAACGCATGGATAATGATCTCAGCGTCTTTAGTGGACAGAATGGAGCGAATTTTAGCGATATTGCGGAGATGATAGAAGGCCGTTTTAGTAACGCTTTTAATGTGTGACTCAAAGGAGAGAGTTGGGTCGAAGATAATACATCCATTGTTTAATTTCATTAAGACACGCCTCCAGCTGACTACAATCCGGCGTGTTGGTCAGCTTTAGGGGCATGTAGAGTTGGGTGTCATCAGCATAACAGTGAAAGCTAACACCGTATTTGCGTATGATGTCACCTAGCGGCAGCATGTAGATGCTGAAGAGTGCAGGGCCAAGGACCGAACCCTGGGGAACTCCACACGTTACCTTAACGTAGTCCGAGGTCACATTGTTATGGGAGACGCACTGCATCCTATCAGTAAGATAAGAGTTAAACCAAGACAGGGCTAAGTCTGACATACCAATTCGTGTTTTGATACGTTCCAATAAAATATTATGATCGACGGTATCGAAAGCAGCGCTAAGATCGAGAGCAGCAACATAGATGACGAATCAGAATCCATCGTTAGCAATAGATCATTAGTCATTTTTGCGAGGGCTGTCTCCGTGGAGTGATTTGCCCTGAAACCGGATTGAAAGGTTTCACATAGATTGTTAGACGCTAAGTGTTCATTTAACTGCTCCGCAACAATTTTTTCGAGGATTTTTGAAATAAAGGGAAGGTGAGACACCGGTCGGTAGTTTACCATGAGGTCAGGATCGAGGTTAGGTCTTTTAAGAAGAGGATGATTAAACGCTTTTTTGAATGCTAGGGGAACAGTGCCCGAGGAAAGTGATAAGTTTATAATATTTAGCACTGATGGACCTAATAATACAAAGAGCTCCTTGATCAGTTTCCCAGGAAGTGGGTCAAGTAAACATGTTGTTTGTTTTATTCCATTTACACGTTGTAACAATTCCGCTAATGTTATTTCCTCAAAACGAGAGAAACTATTTTGGAGGGCAGTATCCGCCGTATATACAATCGTGTCAGTGTTAATAGAACCCAGTTGTAGCTGGGACGCATTGTCTTTAATCTCCTTTCTAATGACTTCAATTTTCTTACTAAAGAATTGCATAAAGTCATCAGCTGAGTGGGTGGAGCTACTGGAAGGAGTCCCTTGTTGGGTTAGCGGTGCTACCGTACTAAACAAAAATTTAGGATCGTTTTTATTACGGTGGATGAGATTTGAGTAATATTTAGCTTTAGCTAAGGTAAGCATGCGTGCGCCATTTGCGTTCCAGCTTTCTACATGATAATTTCTGAGCTCTAGTTTCTTCTGTAAACCACGGAGTACGCTTTTTTGGAGCCTTTTTTAACTTTAGCGGTGCTATGTTATCAATGGTTTCGCGCAGGGCGTCGTTAAAGTTGTTAGTGAGGTTATCAATAGAGCCCACATACTTTGGGAATGGTGCCATTACCGAGGGCAGTAGGTCAGCAAGAGTTGTCGTTGTGGCCGTATTAATGTTGCGGCTGCTATAGCAGTTATTATTATTATTAGTTTGACGAACATGCGTCTGAACCTCGAATTTTATAAGGTAATGATCGGACAATACTTTAGTATACGGGAGTATCGTAACTTTGGAAACGGTGATACCCCTGACAAGCACTAGGTCTATCGTATTACCGTTGCGATGCGTGGGTTAATTTATTATTTGTGTGAGACCACAGCTTTCAATTATAGTCTGGAGCGCTACGCACGGTGGGTCCGATGGGGTATTCATATGGATATTAAAGTCCCCCATTATGATTATATTATTGGCGTGTGTCACTAGATCAGCAACAAACTCTGAGAATTCATTGATAAAGTCCGAATAGGGCCCTGGGGGGCGGTAGATAACAGCCAGGTGTAGAGGCAGCGGTGTGACAGACCTCATAGTAAGCACCTCAAACGATTTATATTTATTATTTATGTTAGGACTAAGTTTAAAGTTTTCGTTGTATATTAGTGCGACCCCCCCCCCCCCCCCACCCCTTTTTAAGAGGACTGGCAATATGCGCATGTGTAAAGTTAGGAGGACATGCCTCATTTAGCGCAAAAAAGTTGTTTGGTTTAAGCCAGGTTTCGCTGAGACCGATGACGTTAAGATTGTTGTCTCTAATGATATCATTAACTAACAACGTTTTGGGAGACAATGATCTTATGTTTAAAAAACCTATATTATAGGTAGTGGGCTGTTTTAGGGAATTTTTGATTTTTGTGTTTATTATGCCCAGTGCATTTAGTATAATTACGACCATATCTAGGAATTGATACGACGGGAATTTTCCGATTGTTTGTTTGTTGCTTTGATAAACTGCACGCATCATAGTTAGCCACCTCAGTAGAACACATGTCCAACTCTGAAACAATCAAAGCAGAAAAAACTTGTTCTAATTTAACTGACTCCTTACCCAGACCAGTAGTCTCGCATCTTCCATTTAAATCCGGCTTCAGGATGGAGGGAAGTGGTGTTCTGTGGGGATTAGCCTTCTGCTTTGTTTTTAGCCCCGCTCGGCATCCGCGTTTCCGATCACACCGCTGGCGTCTGCTCCGTAGACGGCCCCCGCTGATACTATACTCCCCTGCTTCACAGGCCGCTGGATGTAGCCGCCGAAGTATTCCCGTGCTAGTTAGTAGGTCTAGCAAGCACGCGTCTATCAGTCCAAAACGGCCCAATATGTCCACATCCAGAAGTGTCTGGCGGTCGTACATGATCACAGAGTGACCACGATGTGAGCCAGCCATAAAGTTTGTAGAATTGTCCGGTATTTCTGCCAAATGTTCCATATTTAGCAAGAGCTCCTCGATGTCGCAGCCCTTCCGGGTGCCGCCATCTTGGAATATTATTATTATGATGTTCTTGGTGCTTTCTGACACCAGTAGGACATCTGGTGCAGACAATGATCCGGGGGAACCGCATTTCTCCCTTCTGCTTTAACAAAGGTGGGATTGCATGCTCGGCTCATGCCTTAGCTGATGGCTAAGGCATCAGAACTTGGTTGTGCCGCCAGATGTACAGGCACTGGTCCAGCACTTTTGGGCAGGAGCTAAGAACGTGTTCCAGAGTTCTTCTTGCTGAACACAGTTGGCGGTTTGGGGTCTCTGCCTTCGCCAAGGTGAATAGGTTCGCTGGGCTCGGCAGGAAGTCATAGACTGCCTGGATCAGGAAGCTGGTACGGTGTGGTTCAGCCAGCCACAACTCCGACCAGGTGACTTTGCGGTCCATGGCTGCCTCACACCACCCTCTCTGCTAGTCCTTCCTTCTTCCACTGCTGTACTGACCTCCTACTGTCCCTGCCTCTGCTTCTCCTTAACCTTGCTCTGTATGTTCCGAGGCGGTGTTGGGATCATACCCAAGTCTGCTCTGCCATGTGCCAATGCAACCACCGAACCTCTGTGGCGGAGTTGTTCCTCTGCATCCTGCACAGCAGCCTGGGCACTCGACTTCCTTCCGGTTTTCACCGCAACCCCTGCCAGGGCCACCTTTGGGTCCCTCGAGTCTCTGTACAGCAGCATCTTTCAGGTCCGGGTTACCTTGAAATTCTCTTCCAGGGACTTCAAGGGCAACCAAAAACTTTGTAGTGTTCCCATATGGGGCAATGTTACTGAGGTTTCTGGGTGACCCCAACCATCTCCTGGGACAGGCGCTGACTTTCCTCTCCAGGGTCTCCACAGTGGCGATAGGAACTTCGTAGACAAGTCGCGGCCAGAGTATTTTTGGTAATGTCCACACTTTGAGCTTACCTGGGAGGCCAGATCTGTCCAGGGATCTCAGCCAGCTGTCCAGTTCCTGACAGATTGACTGTACAGATGAAGAGTACTAAAGGCTGCTGTCAAAGACCTTGCCTTGACTCTTCACAGGCTTCTCTGACTGATGATATCGTTGAACCGGAACCTATCCGCGACCTTGCCCTTCTTTACCACTCGCGATCTGGACTTTGCTGGTTTGAATCCCGTCCGAGCCCACCGTATGAGTCTTTGCAGCCCTTAGAGGATCCACCTGCATTCTAACTTTGTGGTGACAGTCAGGTCACCCATAAAAGCCCTGATCGGGGGCTGGCGGGTCCCTGATTGGGTCCTTGGGCCTCTGCACTTTAATTCCACAATCATGCTGATTGCCAAGGCGAACAGGGTTACAGAGATGGTGCAGCTTCCAACCTATGCCAGTCTGACTCTCACCCTGAACTAATAATCCAGGATCAGATCTGCGGCATGGTGTGGCGCACACGGTTTAGTCATGGTGGTCTGGACCAGCTTGTGTGGGATGGATCCATATGCTAGGTTCAACCCCAGAACTGTGAGGTCTCTCTTCTTCTCTCAGGCTTCCCTGATGAGCTGGGTCACCACTCCCGCTTGCTGCTTGCTGGATCCATATGTTAGGTTCAAGCCCAGCACTGTGAGGTCTCCCTCGTTCTCTCAGGCTTCCCTGATGAGCTGGGTCACCACTCCCGCTTGCTGCTACGCTGAAGAAGATTTTTCCTTCCACGCTCAGTAGGGAGATGATCCTGAATATAAATAATCCAAATGGTTTTAAACTACATCAGTTTTACACTTTGTTGTATTACATTATTTTACATTATATTGTATACTATACTACATCATTATATTATGTGGTATATTAGTATTATATCATATGTAATATTTGTATTATATTATATAATTTATTGTATTAAATTATACTATACTATGTCAGTATTAACCTATACTTTATTACATTATTTTACACTGTATTATATACTATTCTACATTATATTATCATGTGGTGTATTAGTATTATATCACAGGTCATATTAGTATTATATTATATCATTTATTGTATTAAATTATATTATACTATGTCAGTATAAACCTATACTGTATTGCATTATTATAAACTATATCATACTATACTACATTATTATATTATGTAGTATATTCATATAATATTATATGTAATATTAGTATTATATGATTTATTGTATTGAATTATACACCCTGGACAATACTATACTACATTATTATATTATGTGGTATATTAGTATTATATCATATTTAATATTATGTTTATATTATATCATATACATATATATATTGTATAAAATTATTTTGGACGAAGTGGCTGGGGAGACGGAAGTCTGGGCTTCTGGACGGATAGTATTACACTGTATCATATACTTTACTACATTATATTGTACTATATTATGTTATGTGGTGTATTAGTAATATATCATATGTATAATTACATTACATTATAATACACTAGATTATATACTGTATGACATTATATTGTATGATATAATATGTATGTAG